>NC_134500.1:607780-642780 GCF_040206685.1 Ascaphus truei
AGTTTTTCACACAACCCTCACTTGTATGTTAAGCGAATGTAAATATATATGGCACAGATGTTATAAATGCATGCAAGATGTTGAAGTTTAAATATTTGTGGGTGTTTTAAAATGTATATAAAAGGACGGACATAACAATACTCGTGGCTTCGTATAGAAACATAATATTTTTTCAGTCTTTAGATTTATCTAAAATGACATTACAAAAAGCTTGTGGTGGTTCTATCCGGATGTTTCCTGGTCTGGCCCTTTTGGAGATGTAGTTGAATAGCTCGGTCCTGCAGTAGAGTAGATCACCATTGCTTGTTTCTGGTTGTACATAGATTTGTGCTCCTGGCAGTTTAATAGCACATGTTGCTGTTTTCTAACCATTCAGAGCTACAATCTATTTGTCTAAGTACTTGTGTTTTATTTGCTGACTTCTTCCCTCATTCTTTTACTCTTTAGATACAATGAAGTGAATGCAATAAGTACTGCGTGTGCCTATGGGATTCCTGAGTGTGCAGAGTTAACTTCTGGTCTCTTCAGCAATTGGATGCAAACTGGAAATAATTTGTGAGTATATTATCTAACGAAAAGTTAAATATAATACTTATAGAAAGCAAAAGCTTGCAAATGGAGGAGCACACACATAATACACATGGAATCCCAGTGATTATGCGATGGTCAAAAATATAATTATAATATATTCATTTGTAATTTATATCCAGAGAAACTGACAAAGCCACCAATTGCTTGTAGCCTGGTTAGATTTGTTTAAGGATGTCAGTTAGATTGTTTAATTCTTTACAGAAGAGTTGTTTTTTTCTTGCTACGTGTCATTGCACCGTAACAATCTAAGCAGAGAGAGCCGGGTGACCGGTATATAGTGTGACAATGTATATCTATGGCAAATTGAGAAGGTGATGAAAATATTATAGCTACATTTATTATGTGTGTGTGAGTTGAGGGGAAATAATTTTAGTGAGACGTTAGAAGAGGAGTGGGAAAGGTAGAAAGACCACGGAAATACTTCTTGAAGAGATAAGAGTACAGCGCATCGAACATGAAAATAACAGAAAAAAGCAAAAGCAGCATGCTCTATTTCAGCGCTGTGTCCTCTGTGTGCGGTGAGTCATCTGAAACCAGGGCACAAACATCCTCGGAAAACAAAAACATCTTATTTGGAGTGGAATCCTAGCGGAAAATGTAAATTACAATATGAGGTTGATCTGTAACTTGTGTGTTTTAAGCAGTATTGCTCCACATTTCATGTACATCAAAATTACGCTCAAAGGTTGAGGGGCTTTGGAGAAAAACAATGGCTTAAGAAATGCACTATAATTCATAGAGATGGATAAAAGGTCATTTCTTCAGTAAAAACACAAAACAATTTTTACTTTTGAACGGCTGTCGGAAGAAATGCAAGAATTAAGTTGTTTACTTGTTTTTCCATTAACCATTTTGATGCCAGAATGTGTTGCTTGTTGACTGGCATCTTCAGCGCAGGAAGGGGTTAATGAAAAGGGACTAGAAGAACAGGTGTGTGTGTGTTTACTTTTCCATTAATTCCATGTTTACCTTTCACAAAACATCTAATATTTACACAGTCATTCCTCTGTGTTCCCTGGATGTAAAGCTCGCCCGTGCACCTCACGGTTCAGCCTTTCTCACTTACCCTCAGTATCAGTGACTTCTAGAGGGGTCCATATAACCTCATTAAAATGTTGTTTTTTGGTACAGAACCTTAACTTTGACTCACTTGTGAATACTGAACCATAACAGGCTGGTTTGCAAGTCACTGTGATTTGTTTAATTTGTATGTAAACCTGTCTGGAATAAGTCAATATTTGTTGAGTTGATTAATTTTATTAGCTTACAGAAAGCAATTGTTTGAATATTGCAACTGTATAAACAAGTGTTGTACTCCTATGAAGTCGAGAAGTTATTATGTATCAGGGGAACAAGTTAGTTTGTCTTTCGTTTAGGCCATTGGTCAAAGAAAATATCAAATCGAACACAGCTGTACTACTTACATAGTTACATAGTAGATGAGGTTGAAAAAAGACGTAGGTCCATCAAGTTCAACCTATGCTAAATTTAGACAACAGATACTTTATCCTATATCTATACTTACTTATTGATCCAGAGGAAGGCAAACAAAAAAACCCAGTGTTATATCATCCAATGATATCTCATAAGGGGAAAAATAAATTCCTTCCTGACTCCAAGAATTGGCAATCGGATTAATCCCTGGATCAACATCCTTCCCATGTACACTTATTTAGTATATCCCTGTATACCTTTCCCATCTAAAAAGATGTCCAACCTTTTTTTGAACAAATCGATTGTATCTGCCATCATAGTCTCCATGGGTAATGAATTCCACATTTTAACTGCCCTTACTGTAAAGAACCCTTTCCTTTGTTGCTGATGAAATCTCCTTTCCTCCAACCTTAAGGGATGGCCCAGAGTCCTTTGTACTGCCCGTGGGATGAATAGTTCTTTTGAAAGCTCCTTGTATTGTCCCCGAATATATTTGTATATAGTTATCATATCCCCTCTTAGATGTCTTTTTTCTAATGTAAATAAATCTAATTTACCTAGCCTCTCCTCATAAGTTAGATTGTCCATCCCCTTTATTAATTTGGTGGCTCTTCTCTGCACTCTCTCTAGTTCCATAATGTCTTTTCTAAGGAGTGGTGCCCAAAATTGTACTCCATATTCAAGGTGTGGTCTTACTAATGCTTTGTAAAGGGTCATAATATGTTTACTTCTGTTCCATCCATTGCCCGTTTGATGCAAGATAAGATCTTGTTTGCCTTTTGCAGCTACTGTATGACTTTGGGCACTATTGCTAAGCCTGCTGTCTACAAGCACTCCTAAATCCTTCTCCATAAAGGATTCCCCCAATATATCTCCATTTAATTTGTAAGTCGCCTTTTTATTCTGGCATCCCAAATGCATAACCTTACATTTATCTGTATTAAACCTCATCTGCCATTTACCTGTCGACGTTTCCAGTCTCTCCAAGTCCTTCTGAAGAGAAATTACATTCTGCTCTGATTCTATTACCTTACACAATTTAGTATCATCAGCAAAGATTGAGACTTTACTCGCGATCCCAACCTCAGTCATTATTAAAAAAGTTAAAAAGCAGGGGTCCCAGTACCGATCCTTGAGGTACTCCACTCACGACTTTAGCCCAACCTGAAAAAGTTCCATTTATGACAACCCTCTGTTGTCTGTCCTTTAACCAGTTTTCAATCCAGGTGCATATATTATTACTGAGTCCAATTTTCTTTATTTTGTACACCAACCTCTTGTGTGAAACCGTATCAAAAGTCTTTGCAAAATCTAAGTAGACCACATCAATTGCATTATCCTGTTCTAAATTCCTATTTACCTCCTCAAAGAAACAAATAAGGTTAGTTTGGCAAGATCTATCCTTCATAAATCCATGCTGACTATTAGTAGTAATTTTGTTTTCCATTAGGTATTCCGGAATATTATCCCGTATTAAACCTTCAAGTAGTTTCCCCACTATTGAAGTCAGGCTTACAGGTCTGTAATTTCCCGGTTGTGATCTAGCTCCCTTTTTAAATATAGGCACCACATCTGCTTTACGCCAATCTTGTGGTACTGAGCCTGTGGAAATGGAATCCTTGAATATTAAATATAATGGTTTGGCTATTACTGAGCTTAACTCCTTGAGAACTCTTGGATGTATGCCATACGTAGGTTGGTATCCACACAAAGTCGCAGAAAGTTTACTTACAACTAGATATCTGCGAACTCCCAAATGTTTGCTTAGAAAAAGCTGAAACATTTTAGTTCAAAACCTTTTACCCCTTAAAGTTCAGCTGAAACTGACGAAGTTGGAGAGAAATTAGACATTTACAATAAAACTTTAAATTTCACCAGATAAAAAAGTACCATAAGTTAGTGCTTTTTTTGGAGACTGAGGGAGAAAGCCTACTTTTGTATAGTACTATGTGACTTATAGACCATCCCAAACACTTCTGTGTACAAAACGTGGAAGATACCTGTGAGATATGCTGTGCAAGTCATTCCAATATACTTTGCATATCCTATTAGTATTTCCCAGGTATGTATTAAATCAATCATTGATCTTCAAGAAACAGAGAGGTCTGACAAATTCCATCAAGGGCTGTGATTGTAAATGTTGCTTGAGAGCCTGAGACCCTTATCATAATGTTTGAGTCTCCCGCGTAATGAAACAGTAACAGCTTTGCCATTGACGTGCATTTGTAAGAATTCCATATTCACAGCTTTTCTGCTTTTATTATAGAATTCACCCGAATCTGAGATCAACCATCTACTGCAATGCAGTAGCCCAGGGAGGAGAAGCTGAGTGGAATTTTGCATGGGACATGTTAAATAAATCTGATATTGCACAAGAAGCAGATAAACTCAGATCAGCTCTGTCCTGCACCAAGGTGCCGTGGATCCTAAACAGGTGGGGAAATGTCACAATGTATTTTCTGGATGTAAATATAGGAGACAAGGAAGCAAAATGATTGTTACTCCCACATCGGGAATTGGGTGACTCCTATGTAGGTAACACGAAATGACAGAGGAGGCGGATAGACCATTTGTAAAATTGCGATGTGCAATATGGTAAAGAGGAAATGTATATGGATACCATGTAACTAAAGATGAGCGTGTAATCTGTGACCTCCCACTCCCCACTAAATTCTTTGAGAAATTAGTGGATATGCATAAATAATTGGGCACAAAACTCATTTCAAGATATTTGATTTCAAAGAAGCAGCAGTATAGAAATATTAGGTTCATCAATGAAAGGTGTTTTTACTTTGCTGTTGGTGGGGACTGTGGTGTTTGAAGGGGAAACCACAGCAGTTATAGTAACAGGAGATTTAGAAACAAACATACTTTATTTGAAAGTGAGTTTGCTTGTGCTGATAGCGGCCAATCATTTTCACAGGCTCCTGGAGTATTCTTTGGATTCCTCAAAGATTCGTAGACAAGATACTGTCTCCACCATAAGTTCCATTACCAGCAATGTGATAGGACAGAGCCTGTCCTGGGACTTCATAAGAGCCAACTGGAAGAAAATCTTCGATCTGTAAGTGTCTCCTTTTCTGCATGGGGAATAGATATTTGAAACTAAATGGATATTAGTTATCTGCAGGTGCTATTTTCACACAGCTTTACCTTGCATCAATTTGTGTAAATGGCTTGTGAGCTTGAGAAACGTCCATAGTAACACAGCAGGTCCAAAGTAATGGTTCCAAAAATAAGATCCATTTAATTTAATCCTGTGATACATTTTAAGTAGATGAGATACATGTCATGGGAAACCAGGACATTTACACCAGGTATGAGTACACCAGGTATCATTACACCAGGTATCAGTACACCAGGTATCAGTACACCAGGTATCATTACACCAGGTATGAGTACACCAGGTATCATTACACCAGGTATCAGTACACCAGGTATCAGTACACCAGGTATCAGTACACCAGGTATGAGTACACCAGGTATCATTACACCAGGTATGAGTACACCAGGTATCAGTACACCAGGTATCATTACACCAGGTATCATTACACCAGGTATCAGTACATCAGGTATGAGTACACCAGGTATCAGTACACCAGGTATTAGTACACCAGGACAATTACACCAGGGATCAGTACACCAGGACAATTACACCAGGTATCAGTACACCACAGATCAGTACACCAGGACATTTACACCAGGGATCAGTACACCAGGATAATTACCCCAGGTATCAGTACACCAGGGATCGGTACACCAGGACATTTACACCAGGGATCAGTACACCAGGATAATTACCCCAGGTATCAGTACACCAGGGATCGGTACACCAGGACATTTACACCAGGATATTTACACCAGGTATCAGTACACCAGGACATGTACACCGGGGGATCGGTACACCGGGGGATCGGTACACCGGGGGATCGGTACACCGGGGGATCGGTACACCGGGGGATCGGTACACCGGGGGATCGGTACACTAGACTGAACTGCTGAGTTGAACAAAAGTGAATGTATTGGAAAAAGTTTCCACAAACTTCCAGTACATGAAACACACACAAACTCACCCAACTGGAGTAACAACCTAAAGTCCTAGGTGTGGAGATCTCTATCCAGAGGTTTACCCCAATACACCTTCCAAACTTGTGCTGCTGTCATCGGTAGTATAGGCAGTTCTGCCTTGTACTCTCATAGCCAGACTTATTAAAAGTTCCCGCCGTCGTTTTCCTCCAAACTCCTCCAAGTCTCCGGAACACCCTTGGATGACTTCGGATATTTAGAGTGTCCACTTCAGCTTTCTGAGTACTCTGCAAGAAGTCTCTGGAACCAAATCCAGGTTCCTCCTCTTATATCCCTCGGTCTTCATCCACCAACATGGAGGACAGAGGGCTGACCAATCCCTGAGCGGATTGTCTTCGGGGTCCAATCAGTGAGTGAGGGCTCATCTGTATTGGCCCAATTCTGAGCGAGGGGAGAGTACTGGACTTTCAGGACAGCCCACAGGAGCGGGCTTAAGTAGAGCGAGGCATTTGTATGGGCCAATGGGAATTGCGCCTACAGGCCACAGTCCCGGCAACGGTTCCCCTGGTCCAATACCCCCAACAGGAAAGGTGACAGTGTCTGGGCCGAACAATGGTCCCCCTGCGGGGGAAGCCACTTTCCCCACACCCGAGTCCACAGCCCTGCCTCGCTTGACAATGTCCCAAGCTACTTACCTGCTCGCACAGGATCTCATTTGTGTGGCTATTGGGTAGTGGTATACCCAATCTGCACATTTAAAACATTTAATATACGGTTAGCCCCCGGTTCCCAAAGAGCTGCAACCAGGCTAAAAAATATCACATCAGCCCCACGTGGGCACAGTATACAGATATAGGACTGTACGTACATGAATAAATAAATATATCATATTATTGACCGGTAGGGGTAATAGGTGCTTGACCTTTATTTAAGAGCAGCCAAATCTACCCCTACCATCACAATGCTCATGCTGGATTTATAATAATCCAGAAGTAGGTGCTTGTATCAAAAAGTAATTTTGATTAACGTAAGAGAGACAAAGGACCATATTTAAGTGGTGCTATTCCCTGGAAGACACCTTTAATGGCCCATTCAACTATATGTAATCTCCCCCTCTCTCCCTGTCCGTCTTATAAAGAGATTACAGTGTTGGCTACTCGGATGGCTGGGCGATGAGGTCTCAAGGGTGAAAATAATGGGCGCCATGAACCTTAGTAGTATAACAGTCTTTTATTTGTGTCTCCAGGGACGGGGGCTGCTCACACACATGACAACCTTGTACTGTTTTCTCATGGTTATTCATAAATACTGTGCTTCCATACGTGCCCGCTCATAACAATCAGAGGGAGGTATGTCGGCTTGGTTGCTTTAATGGTTTTTGTTTTCCACCCGCCTGTCTCGAAGTGACATCTTACACTGGCGACACACTTTATTCGAGCTGGGCTAGTCCCACGAATTCGGGTATACCCGGGTGTATTGAGGTTTGTGACTGTTTTCTGCCCGAGTGCATTGAGGTATTTTCCAAGCAGGGATTGAAGCATTTTATTCCCGCTGGCTGCAATACTGCACAGTATATATATATATATACTGCATTACAATTCATGAATTTATGCCATCTGGTAGACACGCGAAGCATTGCAGCCTATTAAATCCTAATCATTATCATTTAACAGATCAGCCGCCCGTCAGCCAGGCATGAACCCAGGCTGGGAAGGCAAACACAACGGGGCTTGTCAGAGGTGAGGAGCGGCGCATTCCAGGTATCTGCCAGGTACATACTGGGTATTTGCTCGAATAAAGTGTGTCGGTGCAGTAGATGCCTCATTTTATACTGGGCCCTTGCTGGGATCCTGGCTTATACTATCCAGGTGAAGATGATACCTTGTTTTCAGTCTGGGAACTGCCACTTCCACACTGGTTGAAACGAATACCTATACAGATCTGAGGATAGTGCCGATCCACCAAAACCCGGGAGCCATTTCTCAAGGGCTCTTTGTGTCATTTTCCCCTCTCTGGAACCTGCTGGATTCCATTAGCCATCTTCTTGGATCCTAACTTAAAGGGCCCTGTCCCTACCCATAACAAAGTAAAGAAGGGGGCCTGGTCTGTCCTACTACTTTATGGGTTTATCCCTATCTCCTCTCCCCGAGGCTCCTCTCCTCTTGTCCTCCTGGAACCTAACCTCTAGAATCTTCTCTTTAACCTAAATACTCTCCCATGACGTTGGAATCCCTATGGTAACACCAGGTGAGGCCCAACATACACTAAACTGCTAGTAACCCCTTTAGATAGGGGGGTTACACACACACACACACACACACACTGCACAGACAGAAGGGACGTTGTAACCGTAGCTAGGAGCTTCTCCCTGCCCCCTCCAGACAGCTTCTTAATACCAATGAGCTGGTGAATACTGTCCTACTGACTCTCCCCAAGGTGCAAGCTGGGGCAGTGACACACATTGTGATACATCTCATTATAATCTGTGCCCCATGTAACTCCCCCAACTCCTCCTACTGACTCTCCCCAAGGTGCATGCTGGGGCAGAGACGCAGAATGTGATACATCTCATTATAATCTGTGCACCATGTAACTCCTCCCCAACTCCTCCTACTGACTCTCCCCAAGGTGCAAGCTGGGGCAGAGAGACGCAGAATGTGATACATCTCATTATAATCTGTGCCCCATGTAACTCCCCCAACTCCTCCTACTGACTCTCCCCAAGGTGCATGCTGGGGCAGTGACACAGAATGTGATACATCTCATTATAATCTGTGCACCATGTAACTCCCCCCAACTCCTCCTACTGACTCTCCCCAAGGTGCAAGCTGGGGCAGTGACACACATTGTGATACATCTCATTATAATCTGTGCCCCATGTAACTCCCCCAACTCCTCCTACTGACTCTCCCCAAGGTGCATGCTGGGGCAGTGACACAGAATGTGATACATCTCATTATAATCTGTGCACCATGTAACTCCCCCCAACTCCTCCTACTGACTCTCCCCAAGGTGCAAGCTGGGGCAGAGACGCAGAATGTGATACATCTCATTATAATCTGTGCACCATGTAACTCCCCCAACTCCTCCTACTGACTCTCCCCAAGGTGCAAGCTGGAACAGAGACGCAGAATGTGATACATCTCATTATAATCTGTGCACCATGTAACTCCCCCAACTCCTCCTACTGACTCTCCCCAAGGTGCAAGCTGGGGCAGAGACGCAGAATGTGATACATCTCATTATAATCTGTGCACCATGTAACTCCTTCCCAACTCCTCCTACTGACTCTCCCCAAGGTGCATGCTGGGGCAGAGACGCAGAATGTGATACATCTCATTATAATCTGTGCCCCATATAACTCCTCCCCCAACTCCTCCTACTGACTCTCCCCAAGGTGCAAGCTGGGGCAGAAACGCAGAATGTGATACATCTCATTATAATCTGTGCACCATGTAACTCCTCCCCCAACTCCTCCTACTGACTCTCCCCAAGGTGCATGCTGGGGCAGAGACGCAGAATGTGATACATCTCATTATAATCTGTGCACCACGTAACTCTCCCCAACTCCTCCTACTGACTCTCCCCAAGGTGCAAGCTGGGGCAGAGACGCAGAATGTGATACATCTCATTATAATCTGTGCCCCATGTAACTCCCCCAACTCCTCCTACTGACTCTCCTCAAGGTGCATGCTGGGGCAGAGACGCAGAATGTGATACATCTCATTATAATCTGTGCCCCATGTAACTCCCCAACTCCTCCTACTGACTCTCCCCAAGGTGCATGCTGGGGCAGAGACGCAGAATGTGATACATCTCATTATAATCAGTGCCCCATGTAACTCCCCCCAACTCCTCCAACTGACTCTCCCCAAGGTGCAAGCTGGGACAGAGACGCAGAATGTGATACATCTCATTATAATCTGTGCCCCATGTAACTCCCCAACTCCTCCTACTGACTCTCCCCAAGGTGCATGCTGGGGCAGAGACGCAGAATGTGATACATATCATTATAATCTGTGCCCCATGTAACTCCCCCAACTCCTCCTACTGACGCTCCGTGAGCAGGGCCGCCAACCGCTTTCACGGGGCCTAAAACTGAAGTTTCCACCAGGCCTCCCGTGTTGGCGGCCTTGTGAGATTCCCCCTCCCCTCTTTCTCTTAAACTCCCTCTATTTCTCTCACCCCTTCTATTTCTCTCACTCCTTCTATTTCTCTCCCTTTCTCACACTCCCCCATCTAGTCCTCTCTCCACCATATATCTCTCTCCCCCCTCACTCTCCTCTTCTTTCTTTTAGACCTCTACCCCTCCTGCTCAATCACTCCCCCTCCCTCTTACACCCCCTCGCTCACTCACCCTCCTCTCTCTCAATGCTCCACCACTACTCAATCCCACTTTCTCTCTCAAATCCCACCCCCATCACACTCAATCCCTCCCATGCACTCGATCCCCTCCCACGCACTTGATCCCCTCCCTCGCACTCGATCCCCCCTCTCGCACTCGATCCCCCCTCTCGCACTCGATCCCCCCTCTCGCACTCCATCCCCCCCTCTCGCACTCGATCCCCCCTCTCGCACTCCATCCCCTCCTCTCGCACTCCATCCCCCCCTCTCGCACTCCTTCCCCCCTCTCGCACTCCATCCCCCCTCTCGCACTCCATCCCCCCCTCGCACTCCATCCCCCCCTCTCGCACTCCATCCCCCCTCTCGCACTCCATTCCCCCTCTCGCACTCCATCCCCCCTCTCGCACGCGATTCCCCCCTCTCGCACTCCATCCCCCCTCTCGCACTCCATCCCCCCTCTCGCACTCCATCCCTCCCTCTCGCACTCCATCCCCTCTCACTCGATCCCCCCCTCGCACTCGATCCCCCCCTCTCGCACTCGATCCCCCCTCTCGCACTCGATCCCCCCTCTCGCACTCGATCCCCCCTCTCGCTCTCGATCCCCCCTCTCGCACGCGATCCCCCCTCTCGCACGCGATCCCCCTCTCGCACGCGATCCCCCCTCTCGCACTCGATCCCCCCTCTCGCACTCGATCCCCCCTCTCGCACTCGATCCCCCCTCTCGCACTCGATCCCCCCTCTCGCACTCGATCCCCCCTCTCGCACTCGATCCCCCCCTCTCGTACTCGATCCCCCCCTCTCGTACTCGATCCCCCCCTCTCGTACTCGATCCCCCCTCTCGTACTCGATCCCCCCCTCTCGTACTCGATCCCCCCCTCTCGTACTCGATCCCCCCCTCTCGTACTCGATCCCCCCCTCTCGCACTCGATCCCCCCCTCTCGCACTCGATCCCCCCTCTCGCACTCGATCCCCCCTCTCGCACTCGATCCCCCCTCTCGCACTCGATCCCCCCTCTCGCACTCGATCCCCCCTCTCGCACTCGATCCCCCCTCTCGCACTCGATCCCCCCTCTCGCACTCGCACTCGATCCCCCCTCTCGCACTCGATCCCCCCTCTCGCACTCGATCCCCCCTCTCGCACTCGATCCCCCCTCTCGCACTCGATCCCCCCTCTCGCACTCGATCCCCCCTCTCGCACTCGATCCCCCCTCTCGCACTCGATCCCCCCCCTCGCACTCGATCCCCCCCCTCGCACTCGATCCCCCCCCCTCGCACTCGATCCCCCCCCTCGCACTCCATTCACCCCCCCTCGCACTCATTAATTCCCCTTTAATTTACATTTTTAAGCTTTTGAAGTTTAGTATTTGCAACAGTCCCTAAAAAAACAGAATTCTTATCATGTTGGGATAGATTTGATAGAATATTTATACAGATAGATTTGATGATGAGTGTGAGAATATTGATACGAGTGTGAGAATATTGATACGAGTGTGAGAATATTGATACGAGTGTGAGAATATTGATACGAGTGTGAGAAAATTGATACGAGTGTGAGAATATTATTTCCTTCCTAGATTTGGGGCGTCGTCTTTCTCTTTTGGAAACTTGATTGAGAGAGTGTCTCGGAGATTCGCCAGCGATTTTGAACTGCAGCAGGTAAATGACAGTACATGTCTCTGATGGCCATGTGACAGGGGCCAAAGACGAATGCGGCTGCTATGCGGACTCAAATCAAGGAATTTTTGCTTCACATTTAAGGCCAAGTAAACTAAATGGTGCTAAAACAAAATCCTATTTTATGACCTGTTTATTTCAATGTGTGTCCTAGTCCCTCTAGTGCTGGACAGGTATGGAGCTGTTTGCTTTGCATTGCTGGTCTCTTTTGCAGTAGAAGTGTTACAAGTATTTGCATTTATAAGGGTTGCGATTACAGCATAAATGTAGCTCAGGTCCCGTAGAGCTGACACGAAACACTGCGATACAGGTAAGTAACGAGTACGGAACAGACTTGTATAACATGCACTGTAAGTATTGTACAGAACAGACTTATATAATATGCACTGTAAGTAACTTGTACAGAACAGACTTGTATAATATGCACTGTAAGTATTGTACAGAACAGACTTGTATAACATGCACTGTAAGTAACTTGTACAGAACAGACATATACAGTAATATGCACTGTAAGTATTGTACAGAACAGACTTATATAATATGCACTGTAAGTATTGTACAGAACAGACTTGTATAACATGCACTGTAAGTAACGTGTACAGAACAGACTTATATAACATGCACTGTAAGTAACTTGTACAGAACAGACATATACAGTAATATGCACTGTAAGTAAGGCTGCGCTTATAGTGCCTGGCGAAGCAACGTCGCGCCAAAACAAATACATTGAATCCGTCGCCTGCACTTATAGTAAGCGCGACGGAGCGAGGTAGCGCCCAAAAATGTTGAAGTCCGTGAAATTTTATTTTGGGACAGTCGCCACATGAAACTGTCTCTAAACCAATCACAGAGCGCCTATTGCACTCTGCCCTCTCCCTTCGTAACGTCACTGGCCTCGTCGCCAGCGATGTCGCTCAAAACTAAAGTTCAACTTTCGCCAGTGGCGACGGTGACGTTATCGGTCGCGTCTCCGGCACTATAAACGCGGCCTAACTTATACAGAACAGACTTATACAATATTCACTGTTGAGGGACCTTGATGCTATTAGTTTTCACTTACAACAGGCAGTTCTGTCATAATTATCTCTTTCTGCTACATGAGTTTTGTAAATGATTTCCCAGAACTGCAGAAACGTAGAAGAGGGTCCCCAAATGCCTTAAGGGGCATTTCTCCTAGGGCCAAAGTGTACTAAAGGCAGTGACATTAATCACTAGGATGGGACCACTGTAACACGCTCACTTATAGTAGAAATGTTGCACGTGGGTAAGAGAATCTCCCAGATTCTCCGAAGCACAAATACAAAAATGGAAACCCACAGCACTCAGATACACAAGGACAATGCACAAACGTTCTGAACAAATGTATCTTTCTATGTGCAAACAAAGTACTGAAATAAGACCATTTACCTCAGATTGTTCTGAGAACGCAATCTTCTTTAAACCCCACTGTCCTATCCAAACAAAAAACTGTGGGGAAATATCATCAGGGAACATTTGAAGGTGACACAACATTATAAATCACAATAGGAAACACTGTAATATAAGCCTAGATCTAAACATAAATGCCAGGACTAATCCAGCAAATGTAAACCTCACATGTGAGCACATTCACGTCTCACACCGGCTTTCCAACCTGCCTTTCACCATTATCTCGTAGCATACAGCGCTTCCACTGCAGCTAGGGATTCTGGGAAATGACATGCAAATGAGCACACAGTGTCACCTTTTGCTTCAAATGCAATTTTGCATGGACCCTATAAGCTAACTAATAAATACAAATGGAAAAAATAACTGTCCAATCCAGGAGGGCTACATTTCAGGCACTGAGGCCTTTCTTCAAGCCTGTTCCCACCTCTGTCGTACTTCCCTAAGGAGACATTTCTGGTGAAGGGTTTGATTTCATGTTCCATTGTGTGTGATGTTGCTGCGCACTTAACGCGAGTTCTCTGATAAGGACACGGAGGGATAAAGGGAAAGAAAACACTTGACTGACAAACACTTTCGACTCAAAGGAATGCAATTTGCAATTCATTTCCAGAGTGGAAAAAAGGGAAGCCTAAGCTTTGAGCATGTCCGGTGAGCTTAAGGAAGCCGGTTATGTGACGTCGCTTCTTTAAAGTCTGATTTTCTCTCTCTCTGTCTTTCTAGCTGGAGCAGTTTAAATTAGACAATCAGGAGACTGGGTTTGGAACAGCCACCCGGGCCCTGGAGCAAGCCATAGAGAGAACCAAAACGAACATCAGATGGGTGACTGAGAACAAGGAGTCTGTACGTTTATGGTTCGAGAGCGAAATAAAACCTTAAGAGTTTTTGAAAAGCACCTCGAACTTGTGAAGAGAAGTTTCCTGCCGCCTGCTACTGGTTCTATTTCCAATTCTGTGCTTTATTTCATATAGCAAAATGAATAACTTAACCACTTAAGTGCCGCAGGGACCTGAAATATGTTGCACAGGGACACCTCCAGCACCTAAGGAGTTACTGCCCCTCTTTAGTATTCACATTTTTTGGGGAGGTTCAATGAATTTTCTGTTAAAGTGACTGAGAGACCCACCAATGTTTTGCAGGCCTTTCGAGTATAAGGGACTCTTTAACCCCTTCACTGCCACTCAGGGTTTGACCTTTAACGCAGAGAAAAGACAATCATTGCGTAACTTTATTTATACTTTTTCAATCTCTGTGTAAATAATAGGTTTAGAATTTTCATAAAGTGTTAAATTAAGACAGAAAAAGTACATTATCAAGTACAAAATCAGTGCATTTAGTTTTGTATAATAAACTATAAGAATAAAATTGATTTGTGGGAAAGATCATGTGCTTTGTGAATCCTTAAACCATCACCTGGGAACAGGGACGGCTTTCCCGGGCCCAGGACTAGAATTTCCACAGGGATCCCCAGTGTCGGTGGCCATGAGACTCCCCCCTTCTCATATACCTCCTCACTTTCTCACCCCATCTATGTCTCCCCCTCCACCCCATCTGTCGGCAGCCTTAGAGACTCTCCTCTTGCACTTCCCCCTTCTCATATACCCCTCGCTCTCTCACCCCTCTATATCTCTCCCCCCTTCTTGTATACCCCTCGCTCCCTCACCCCTCTATATCTCTCCCCCTGTTGTCGGCCTTGCCTGGGAACATGCAATTTTATTGTTCAGCAAAATCAATGGGTTTTTAGCATGCCAGGCCTAAAATTAACGCTGTATTTAGTTGCAATGATACTGTATCAAAGTACAAATATACACGCAAAGCCCTTATTTAAACGCAAATCACGCTGAAAAATACCTGTGCCTATGTAGTAATCTTAGATGTGCCATTTTCGGTATATGTGTGCCTGTGATGAGGGCTTTATGGAGTTACATTTGCATATTGGCACAGGTCTATATATTAAGAATTGTGAGGCTTCTGTTACGTTTCTTGATGGTTTTTCGTGCTGGATTTCTCCCCATCTTCTTTTTAGTGCAGGATACTAGCGCTGTTTGTGCTGAACTCTACAACTGTAGAAATACTCTTAATACATATGTTGCATTTCAGATGGAAAAAAAGATGATTTTTGGTGCAAATAAGTCAATGCAGACAAACTTCTTTACACATAGCATAGTGGAAGCTTTAATATAACATACAGTAATTTGTGTAATTTTTATATTGCCTCTGATGGGTAGGGTTACATGGCTTCTTTCTAAACACCAAGAAATTAACAAAAAGACAAACAAAAGTACATCAGTGGGTAAAACCAGCAGAATTGCAGACATCTGAGTAATATATTGTCTCACTGGTGTGCTTGGAACTTTTTATTACAGAACACCACATATCCTTTACATGGGTACCAATGTTCTGATCTAATATTGACCGTCTCCATGTAAATTCAATCAACAACTGAACACCATCAAATTCTTTGATAAATAAAACTTAAAGCAGCATTTTATTTTACGTTTTTAATATAGGAATGCAGCCGGGGGTCTCCGGAGCTGAACCCTGTTAATTTTAGCTGTGGGGACCCCCTGCTTCCAGAGATACTTACTGGAGAAGCCCATGCAGATTTTAAAGGTCACACAGGTTGACGGATGACCCTGCGGCTTTCTATTGGCTCTCGTGCCACAGAGCTGCCATATTGCGTGCCCAGCCAGGGCTGCCACCGGCATGCACTACAGAGGTATCGCCGGAATCTTGGGATTACTGAAGCTGAAATAACATTATTTTTTTAAACGACCTAGGAGAAAATGCACCTTTTTTTATGTACTTGTGACCATTGAAAAAGAAGATAGTGTCCTCTGATGCGTAGTCTCAGTACATCGTATAAATATGTGGAAGACAGGAAAACGTATAACAGCGTAATATAGCTCACAATGTTTAAAAAATGTTCAAGATGTTAAAGAACATTAGTATCAAACAAGGTCACATCTTGGGGTAATCCATACTGTCCTTAATTAAACTATATTATATACACTATTTTAGTTCATAAAACGGGTAATTCAGAAACCGTTTAAAATAAAGTTTTCTAAAACTTCAGATAGCACCCCTAAAATTAAACCCAAGTTAAACCATTAATCTTTACACCACATGGGTAAATACCAAACTCTAATGTGCTATTACTTGCAGTTAAATTTATGCAAAGCGGTATTTCTAACGTGTCTCAGATTCGATGCATCAGTCTATTGTGTATATCATTTGCTTCTCTTCTGTCAGCTTGATTTACGGGGAGTGGCAACAGAATATAGACAGTGGTCAAAGCGCCAAAAAAGTGTTGTGCCCGATTTTTAAAAGAATTCTGAATGTATTAGATATTTGGACCATATTTTAGAAACATTTATACAATATTATTGTTTGGGAAGCAGGTATGGAAGGACTATTCTTAAATCCATTGCAAAGGTGCACCATTTTCTTCTGTCGCTCTACTGCTAAAGCGCTGACACGGGCCCTCATTCTCTCCCATCTCGACTATTGTAACATCCTGCTGTCTGGTCTTCCTGCCTCTCTCCCGTCTCCCCTTCAATCAATCCTAAATGCTGTTGCTAGAGTCACTTTACTCTCCTAAATCTGTCTCTGTGTCCAGTGTCAGATTTCCCATTAGGCCCAGGGCGGCAAAATTTTGGGGTGGCAAAGATTTCTGCCCCCATATACATTTGCCGCGCTCTCGAGCCTAATGGGAGGGCACACAGGCACTTGCCTGTGTCGGCCGACTCCTTGCTGTCGCCCTCCTGCTCCTTTAGAATCCCTGCTTCAAATAACGCTGCGCGACATTACCAAGGTGGCGTCACACGGTGTCTCGTTTCCATGGCAACGGGCCACCTTGCGACATCCAAGGCGTCATTTGACGCTGACATTCCAAAGAAGCAGGAGGGCGGCAGCAAGGAGCCGGCCGATATAGGCAAGTGCAAAGAGGCGGCAGATTTTGAAATCCGTCGCTGTCCACATCGCTCCCACTGAAATCCCTCTCCTGGCTTCCTATTAAATCCTGTATTACACCAAACCTCTCGCTGAATGCCCTTCCTCTCAATATCCGACTGGCACCCTCTCTATCCACATTTAAAGGATATCTTCAAACACACATCCTTAAGGAAGCATTTGGGTAGCTCCCTTAGCTAGTACTATAAATCTCATATGCATGCCCGCACTTACCAGAACACCCTCATAATGCCTCTGTAAATTCTCCTTCCTTACCAATTTGATTGTAAGCTCTTCAGGGTCTCCTTTTCCTGTTACATTTTTTTATGAAACGCTTATTCCTATTATGTCCAATTATTATGTCGTATGACTGCTGGTGAGCACTATGAACACGGTGGCGCTATCTATACTTCTGTAATGAGCTTTATATCTTGTTTAATGGATGATGATTGCCATCTAGGGCTCATATTTTGTCACTGCATTTAATGGCAAGATCTGTGTCTGTTAAGCATGTTGTTGACACAATTAATAAACGTTTCTTTTGAAATGAAACTAATCAAGATGACTTTACATTTATTTTATTGATATCATAAAGAACATAATTTTATGACAAATAGAATGAAATTACTGGGTATTAACAGTACTCATTGTGAATATCTGCTGCCTTTGTTCTCTGCGTCTTCAGTTTGTTCACTGGGTGGCTTAGGTCTGTCAAACATCGTGTCCATGTCATCGCTAGGATTGCCAGTGACTAGAATCCAGTGGTTTTCATTTCCTTCAGCTTTATGAGCATTTAGGAACGTATGAGCTGTGACCTCATAATCCTTGCCAAAAAATGTCCTGAAAATAAAAGAGAACTCCGAACATATTCTACTGATCATGGTAATGTCCCCCATGCCTGATACGCCAATATTGGTGTGTGGCATATTACAAAACCGCTGGATATTCCTGGAATTATTTAAAGTGATATGTTATACAGCAGTACAATGTTCTGGGGGTGTGATCACAACAAAAACTCCAGAATGGAACAGTGAATTTTCTTTAATGGATCAGTATTAGTAACTAGAATACCTAGGAAACATCTGTTTTCATTAGTAACCATCTTGCTTGTATAGGGAATAATTCACTTTATAACTCGCTGTATTGCGCTTTATCGCTGTCACACTGGCAGCGAACACGCAGCAGATTGTAATCTTTATGGGCAGGGATTCATTTATTATATTGTACGCCACTTTGCAAACAGTGCCAGTACTATATTGAAATTGTATGGGCGAGTCAATGATCCCTTATAAATTCAGCACATTCACTATAACCCCACATTGTAGTTCTTAAGAGAAATGCTATTAAATGACTTACCATAGGACATACTTTCTAAGGACGGCCAAGCATTGATTTGTTTTGCTATGAACGATCAGGACTTTAGTGTTTGCCTGCAAAAATAAAACAGATGTTAAATAATTTGTGTGCTCGCATGTTTCATGGTTTCACTATTATATTTTGCTTCGGACATTGCAGTGTATGGATCGCACTGTGGGAATAAAATCTGAAGCTATGTCCAAAGTAGCATTATGGTTTGTAGGGTGGGAATGTAAATGATAAATGATGGCTTATTGGGGATCAATCACAACTGTTAATATAACAAGTTACATCCTATTATCACAAATGAAGTTATGGAAATGAATGGGGGATGTTGTCTTGAAATGCAAAAACAAATCAGAGGAAAGCTTAGTTAGGGGGCAAATTTGTATATGTTTCAATGACCACCACCAAATCAAAATATCAATCTTAAATCTTTAATAAACAAAGTCCTAGCTGGTCATTGTGTCCCCTTCACAGGTATATTAATCAGAGTAATTATTGTTTGTTGTATGAAGCAATGTCCGATAAAGGCTACACTGACGTTCTCACCAAGCGGCTTGTTCTCCCATTTACATGTAGTCACTCACCGGGACAGGAAGGCCTTCGTGTTCAAGTCGCAGCTGTGGATCCAAGTAAACTATTTGCCAGCAGGTCTGATACAAGGGTTTGTTCGTTAAACTAACCTCCTGCAAACAAGACTTCTTGCTGCATTTTAGAAATGTCTTCTGGTCACTTGTCAGATATAACTGAAACATAAAAATGTAACAGAACACAGAAATCTAAGACTCACCAGGGTTGCAGACCTGTGAAAGTGCTCACAAATGATATTTTTTTTGCTGTAAGACTCAGAAATAAATAGTTCAATAATAAAGAATACAGTATGGTCAACTGAGTGTCTTTAACACTGTAGTGAGGAGATATGAGGACATAATATCTTTCCCTCTAGAAAGATATGGTAACACAGATATAACTGGAACCCAGAGCCTATCACGTACACACATCCTGTCATCTTGTGGTCATTTTCATTACAAATAAAGAATTTCCCAAGAAAGGTGATCAATTCAAATACGTTTTTTTTTTTTTTCATCTAAAAAAAGAAACTAACTTCTATGAATATCTATTTCATCACATCCTTTGTAAGTGCTGTGAAAAAAAACAAAGATTGTGAATTTAAGTTCCATAAGTACTCACATGTCCCATAAAACCTTCTGTTGTCCTCAAAGCAAAATTCTGTCCATAATGTAGGGTTTCCCCAAGTGCGCTGCCATCCACACTGTTACCAAAGACCAAATACAAATGGTTAAACCTTCAGGCTGTATATGAAGAATAGGTTTGCTTTTCAAATGTGCAAAAAAATAAATATATATATTATTGTAGTAATTAAGTGACGAGGTGAAAAATAATAAAATGGAGGAAGGGACAATATGGAAGAAATTCCTTCTCCTGATGGAGTTAAAGTTTGTTGCTTCTACTACAAACTGTCCACTTATAATAAGAACAACTGATATCCGCCTCCTGAGAAGCACCTGAAATGTGTAAGTGTATGAGTGACCAGATCACTAGTATACGGCTATGCTCTATATCAGGGGTGTGCAAAGCAGGGGGCGCGGCGACTGCAGAGGCCCCGCGCTCTTCCCCACGTCATTTAAATTAAGTGCCGGGGGATCACGTGAGGCCTCCGCAGTGTCTGCTACCATGTCTTCGGCGGCATGTCAATTGATGCCGGATCTTAGGTAAGGGGGGGAGGAGGGCGCGAGCAAAGGGGCTGGCAGGCAGGGGGGGCGCAGCGCACAAAGTTTGCGCTCCCCTGCCCTATATGAAGAATGAATTATGTCTCAATTAAAACTCAACAAGCTAAAAACGTTTCTAGGATTCCATACTTGAAATGACCAGTTCTGCCCCTCACTATGCAGGGGGTGCCCCTTAACTTAAACAATGTAAATAGAAAGCTCTTTTTCATAGCAAGTATGGTTCTTTATCCTAATCTGACCCACTATTTATTATTATTATTATTATTGATGTGAAAGCTTAGGACTGATCATTTGTAGTTGCTATTATTATTAATGAACAACACACATTCCCAGCTAGCTCAAACTCCCACACCCACCACATCATGAATATATATTTATGTCAACAAGAGAGCTACTGAGTGTGGGATGGGGTTAGGGTAAGAATAATGATGATACATTGCATTTTACATTATAAACTACAACATTAAGCCTTAGGGTAGGTGGTAATCCAAGATAAAATGTGTGTACCTTGTAATGACAAAAGCATTTCGGACATGCGGTTTCACATTAGTGCTGGCGCTAATACCACATGGGGCTTCCAGGAGACTCTCTGAGTGCACTGCACTTTCTGCGGGGCTCACGCACAACGTAACATTGCCATGCACAGGGGACGTGTTGCTCAGCGTCTCTTCTCTGTTCTCAGGATTAAGAAGGATCACCACTTCCCCGAAGTGAAGAAACCCGTCCTTGGGAATGGACAGCTCTGTCTGTAACAAACAAGTCTCATGTTTCCGCTCTGAGCGCAGCGGGTTAAGGGTCATGGTGCTTTTAAACCAACCGTTTCTGGCTCTTATTCACTAACGGGTGCTAAGCTTTAGCACGTCTTAACTCTCGTTCATTTGAGCGACAGTGAGAGTTAATGAGTATGGGCCTCTGCATCTTTATAATGATGGTAAGTAGCATTTAGGATTCAGATTTTTGCTGATATGCATCAGTTTGCAATTTATGGAGTATTAATATTAGGAACGAGGAAAGTGCTCCACACAAATTATATTGGGACACATCAAATTCTGCATCTGAGATCTTTGCATCAGATGTCAAAGTCTGAGATGGTGCAAACTTTCTGTGGTAAAGGTCTGTATGAAATGCGAGCAGATTTCATGATAATATCATGAGATATTAAGTATTTTAATCATTCTGGTGCTTGAGGGGTTAATATGGTTTACATTTGTCTGAAAAATACAAGATACATGTATTGGGTTTAAGACCCTTCCTGTGTCTGTGCTGAGAAATCCCTGATGGCCCACTAGAAGAACCATGTGTGTTGTATGGGACGGATAGGATCTAGAGATAAGGATCTCTAGATATATATATATACTGAGTTAAGTTATGGTGAGTAAAAAAAGTGACAAAAACCCTCCACAGAAAATATGCAAATGTAAATACAACTGTATGCTCATCTGCATGTCTTAGGCAGGTCTGCAACCCCGCCTTTCACCATTATCACCCAGCATACAGCACTTCCACTGCAGCAAGGGATTCTGGGAAATTCCATGCAAACGAGCACGCAGTGCCACTTTTTGCTTCAAAAACCATTTTTAACATGGTTCCCTATAGGCTTAAGCTTGCTGCATGGTCACAGCTTTGAGCACAGCCAGGGAGTGGGTGGCACACTAGTGCGGTAACTAGTGGCCCCATTCCATGTTAAGTAACTTCTAGCTGTCAAGCCATACTGTGTCCAGGGACCTGGCACAGGGGTGGTCTCCCTGAGGGGAGAGGGGATCCCACTCCATTCGGAGGGTGTACCTTTGAAAGGATAACACAGCAAGATGTGTGGCTAGGAGAAACTCACTGTAAGGGGCAGTTGGCCCGCACCGTAAGCCACAATAAAGCAACCTTGATGAAAGACATCTTCATGTGTGGGTCTGAACTTACTCTACACATGATGGCACCACGGAGGGGTTCCTCATCAGAATCATCCCCACGCAGACGCAGGGATCCTGATGAGGTGGAGGCGCTGCACTGGATATAGGTAGGACTCATGCACACTACCTCAGCTGCCTGTCTGGGTTGACAATCCCCAAACACCATCATGCGGGAGACTCAGGAGTCCTGTTGCCAACAGGTGCACCACCAGACACAACCATGTAATGGGGACTGGTTAGACCACAGGGGCCAATGTGAGATTGGGTGGGTCAGGCTAGGCCAGAAAATCCGTTACATATATATATTAAAACATTCTTTAATGTGATGCTGTGGGGCTCTGAATGAACTGGTGCGCTCTTTGTAGAGATTATTTCCATTTTCTGACACATTTTGCTTCAGCAGATTCTGTGTGTTAAGTGCATATTTTTTTCTTCTATAATAAACAGAGACATGACCCTGGCAGATATATTAATTTACATATTTAGCATTTTTCTTGGACGATGGCATCGGATAGATATGATTGCAATTGAGTAAGGGGTTAATATTGAAAGTACTTTGCGCAGAAGAAAGGTTGAGTTGGATAGAGTAGCCGTGTATAATTAACCGTTTGTATATCTAAGGCCGAGTCCATAGAAGGACAGGCCGCGCTGAGCCGTGCGGACGCTCAGCGCTGAGCCCCTGCATCCTCAATGAGGATGCCTTGAGAGGGGGCTCACGCGAGCGTCCGCAGGCGTGCGGAGGCTTTGGAATTTTCAGCCGAGCGCCAAGCTGTTTTTCAGCGCGCTGTCGGCTGAAAACATCCAATCAGCCTGAAGAAGCGTAAACGTCACGGCGCCGTGACGTTGACGTCAGTGCGTCGCGGGCGATTGGCCCAGCGACGTCACTGCCCCGCCTCCAACCACCTCCCCCCCGGCTCCCTTCGCGCACGCTGGCTCGCCTGCAAGTCCGTGGAATCGCGCTGACTTAAGCAGGCGAGCCTCAGCGTTAGCGCGCCTCAGCGTTAGCGCGCCTCCGCTCTCCTTGAAGCCTCTATGGCCCGGGCCTAAGTCACTTGCTCACTACTGTGCTGTTCCTGACAGATGGTACTGTATATGGGCAAGGATTGAGGGGAACTATTGTTCATTTGAGGGACCTTTGCGAAGGTGAAAAGTGGCTCAGCTAGAGAGCTGTGAATTAACCTTTGTTCCATATGTAGGTCACATGCTCACAGGTGTGCCCTATCGAACACGGATCAATTAACACATTTGATACACTTGATCATTTCATGATTTTCTTTGCAAATGATTAGATACAGTCTCCCAAGCTTCATACTGACCCTTTCATCGGTCAGTGGCACAATGTACTACAACAGTGACATGATTATCAGTTTCTTACCTTTTGCAAAATCTTTGTCTTGAGATAGTTTGATTTCTGTATAAGAAGTTCTCCTTTCTCTCTTTTCTCCAAGAAATCTTTTAAAAGATCCTACAAAAAATGACAAATTGTAAATTTCATGAACTGGGTAAAGGCATCAAAAAGGTTTCATGTTTCTGAGCTGCACATCGATGCAGTAACTTTCCCAATGTAACAGACTGGGATCTGACCTTGTGACACTGTCTGTATGGTCTCCTATTCTCTTGCAGGGTTACATTCCGAAGCACGATGAGATAACATAAGGAAAATGAGAGCTTCAACTCATACATATACTGTACCAACTCATACATATACTGTACCAACTCATACATATACTGTACCAACTCATACATATACTGTACCAACTCATACATATACTGTACCAACTCATACATATACTGTACCAACTCATACATATACTGTACCAACTCATACATATACTGTACCAACTCATACATATACTGTACCAACTCATACATATACTGTACCAACTCATACATATACTATACCAACTCATACATATACTGTACCAACTCATGTACAGGCATACCCCGCATTAACGTACGCAATGGGACCGGAGCATGTATGTAAAGCGAAAATGTACTTAAAGTGAAGCGCTACCTTTTCCCCACTTATCGATGCATGTACTGTACTGCAATCGTCATATACGTGTATAACTGATGTAAATAACGCATGTGTAACAGGCTCTATAGTCTCCCCGCTTGCTCACAGCTTCGGTACAGGTAGGGAGCCGGTATTGCTGTTCAGGACGTGCTGACAGGCGCATGCGTGAGCTGCCGTTTGCCTATTGAGCGAGATGTACTTACTCGCGAGTGTACTTAAAGTGAGTGTCCTTAAACCGGGGTATGCCTGTATTCCACTTTACAACTAAGAAGTGGCAACAGCAGCTTCAATACATTGCAATTATATGCTGTGGGACATTTCTCCATGCTGCTTTTATATAACGCGTCTCTATGCGCAGTGTCGCTGCTTTTATATAACGCGCCTCCATGCGCAGTATCGCTGCTTTTATATAACGCGCCTCCATGCGCAGTATCGCTGCTTTTATATAACGCGTCTCTATGCGCAGTGTCGCTGCTTTTATATAACGCGTCTCTATGCGCAGTGTCGCTGCTTTTATATAACGCGCCTCCATGCGCAGTATCGCTGCTTTTATATAAAGCGCCTCCATGCGCAGTGTCGCTGCTTTTATACAACGCGCCTCCATGCGCAGTGTCGCTGCTTTTATATAACGCGCCTCCATGCGCAGTGTCGCTGCTTTTATATAACGCGCCTCTATGCGCAGTGTCGCTGCTTTTATATAACGCGTCTCTATGCGCAGTGTCGCTGCTTTTATATAACGCGCCTCTATGCGCAGTGTCGCTGCTTTTATATAACGCGCCTCTATGCGCAGTGTCGCTGCTTTTATATAACGCGCCTCTATGCGCAGTGTCGCTGCTTTTATATAACGCGCCTCTATGCGCAGTGTCGCTGCTTTTATATAACGCGCCTCTATGCGCAGTGTCGCTGCTTTTATATAACGTTACTCTATGCGCAATGTCGCTGCTTTTATATAACGTGACTCTATGCGCAATGTCGCTGCTTTTATATAACGCGCCTCCATGCGCAGTGTCGCTGCTTTTGTATAACGCGCCTCTATGCGCAGTGTCGCTGCTTTTGTATAACGCGCCTCTATGCGCAGTGTCGCTGCTTTTATATAACGCGTCTCTATGCGCAGTATCGCTGCTTTTATATAACGCGCCTCCATGCGCAGTGTCGCTGCTTTTATATAACGCGCCTCCATGCGCAGTGTCGCTGCTTTTATATAACGCGCCTCCATGCGCAGTATCGCTGCTTTTATATAACGCGCCTCCATGCGCAGTATCGCTGCTTTTATATAACGCGCCTCCATGCGCAGTGTCGCTGCTTTTATATAACGCGCCTCTATGCGCAGTGTCGCTGCTTTTATATAACGCGCCTCTATGCGCAGTGTCGCTGCTTTTATATAACGCGTCTCTATGCGCAGTGTCGCTGCTTTTATATAACGCGCCTCTATGCGCAGTGTCGCTGCTTTTATATAACGCGCCTCTATGCGCAGTGTCGCTGCTTTTATATAACGCGTCTCTATGCGCAGTGTCGCTGCTTTTATATAACGCGCCTCTATGCGCAGTGTCGCTGCTTTTATATAACGTTACTCTATGCGCAATGTCGCTGCTTTTATATAACGTGACTCTATGCGCAATGTCGCTGCTTTTATATAACGCGCCTCCATGCGCAGTGTCGCTGCTTTTGTATAACGCGCCTCTATGCGCAGTGTCGCTGCTTTTGTATAACGCGCCTCTATGCGCAGTGTCGCTGCTTTTATATAACGCGTCTCTATGCGCAGTATCGCTGCTTTTATATAACGCGCCACCATGCGCAGTGTCGCTGCTTTTATATAACGCGCCTCCATGCGCAGTGTCGCTGCTTTTATATAACGCGCCTCCATGCGCAGTGTCGCTGCTTTTATATAACGCGCCTCCATGCGCAGTATCGCTGCTTTTATATAACGCGCCTCCATGCGCAGTGTCGCTGCTTTTATATAACGCGCCTCTATGCGCAGTGTCGCTGCTTTTATATAACGCGTCTCTATGCGCAGTGTCGCTGCTTTTATATAACGCGCCTCTATGCACAGTGTCGCTGCTTTTATATAACGCGCCTCTATGCGCAGTGTCGCTGCTTTTATATAACGCTCCTCTATGCGCAGTGTCGCTGCTTTTATATAACGCGCCTCTATGCGCAGTGTCGCTGCTTTTATATAACGTTACTCTATGCGCAGTGTCGCTGCTTTTATATAACGTGTCTCTATGCGCAGTGTCGCTGCTTTTATATAACGCGCCTCCATGCGCAGTATCGCTGCTTTTATATAACGCGCCTCTATGCGCAGTGTCGCTGCTTTTATATAACGCGTCTCTATGCGCAGTATCGCTGCTTTTATATAACGCGCCTCTATGCGCAGTGTCGCTGCTTTTATATAACGCGTCTCTATGCGCAGTATCGCTGCTTTTATATAATGCGTCTCTATGCGCAGTGTCGTTGCATTTATATAACGCGCCTCTATGCGCAGTGTCGCTGCTTTTATATAACGCGCCTCTATGCGCAGTGTCGCTGCTTTTATATAACGCGCCTCTATGCGCAGTGTCGCTGCTTTTATATAACGCGCCTCTATGCGCAGTGTCGCTGCTTTTATATAACGCGCCTCTATGCGCAGTATCACTGCTTTTATATAACGCGCCTCTATGCGCAGTATCACTGCTTTTATATAACGCGCCTCCATGCGCTGTGTCGCTGCTTTTATATAACGCGCCTCCATGCGCAGTGTCGCTGCTTTTATATAACGCGTCTCTATGCGCAGTGTCGCTGCTTTTATATAACGCGCCTCCATGCGCAGTGTCGCTGCTTTTATATAACGCGACTCCATGTGCAGTATCGCTGCTTTTATATAACGCGACTCCATGCGCAGTGTCGCTGCTTTTATATAACGCGCCTCTATGCGCAGTGTCGCTGCTTTTATATAACGCGCCTCCATGCGCAGTATCGCTGCTTTTATATAACGCGCCTCCATGCGCAGTGTCGCTGCTTTTATATAACGCGCCTCCATGCGCAGTATCGCTGCTTTTGTATAACGCGCCTCCATGCGCAGTATCGCTGCTTTTATATAACGCGCCTCTATGCGCAGTGTCGCTGCTTTTATATAACGCGCCTCTATGCGCAGTGTCGCTGCTTTTATATAACGCGCCTCTATGCGCAGTGTCGCTGCTTTTATATAACGCGCCTCTATGCGCAGTATCGCTGCTTTTATATAACGCGCCTCTATGCGCAATGTCGCTGCTTTTATATAACGCGCCTCCATGCGCAGTGTCGCTGCTTTTATATAACGCGACTCCATGTGCAGTATCGCTGCTTTTATATAACGCGACTCCATGCGCAGTGTCGCTGCTTTTATATAACGCGCCTCTATGCGCAGTGTCGCTGCTTTTATATAACGCGCCTCCATGCGCAGTATCGCTGCTTTTATATAACGCGCCTCCATGCGCAGTGTCGCTGCTTTTATATAACGCGCCTCCATGCGCAGTATCGCTGCTTTTGTATAACGCGCCTCCATGCGCAGTGTCGCTGCTTTTATATAACGCGCCTCTATGCGCAGTGTCGCTGCTTTTATATAACGCGCCTCTATGCGCAGTGTCGCTGCTTTTATATAACGCGCCTCTATGCGCAGTGTCGCTGCTTTTATATAACGCGCCTCTATGCGCAGTGTCGCTGCTTTTATATAACGCGCCTCTATGCGCAGTGTCGCTGCTTTTATATAACGCGCCTCTATGCGCAGTGTCGCTGCTTTTATATAACGCGCCTCTATGCGCAGTGTCGCTGCTTTTATATAACGCGCCTCTATGCGCTGTGTCGCTGCTTTTATATAACGCGACTCCATGTGCAGTATCGCTGCTTTTATATAACGCGACTCCATGCGCAGTGTCGCTGCTTTTATATAACGCGCCTCTATGCGCATTATCGCTGCTTTTATATAACGCGCCTCTATGCGCAGTGTCGCTGCTTTTATATAACGCGCCTCTATGCGCAGTGTCGCTGCTTTTATATAACGCGCCTCTATGCGCAGTGTCGCTGCTTTTATATAACGCGCCTCTATGCGCAGTGTCGCTGCTTTTATATAACGCGCCTCTATGCGCAGGATCGCTGTCCCTTTGGCCTCCATACAAACCGATTTACCTCCTCCAGGGAGACATCTTCATTCCAGTTACCGACCCGGACGGACGGGGCGAAGGTCCGGAGGCTCATGTTATGTGTCCCCTGTGCAATGATAATGGCGCCTTTCCGGCGGTGTACTGTGGTTGGTATGGCAACCGCTGATCTGTGTACTGGTTGCCATGAAGAAGGTACGTCACTACGGGGTTCTCACGCTGACGCAGCTGGGTAGTGCGGTGCCGCCATGTTGGATGTGGCAGAGGCCTGAAACCAGCTCTTAATGAGGTGCTGGTGCCATCTAGTGGCTGCAGTGTGTATTGTAGCATTGTATTGTATTGTTGCAGAGATCCCGGGTGTGAGTCTCACCCTCTCTCACACCCGGAATAATAGGAGCGCTGTAGTATTGTATTGTTGCAGAGAGCCCGGGTGTGAATCTCGCCCTCTCTCACACCCGGTGTGATTCTCGCCCTCTCTCACACCCGGTGTGAGTCTCGCCCTCTCTCACATCCGGTGTGAGTCTCGCCCTCTCTCACACCCGGTGTGAGTCTCGCCCTCTCTCACACCCGGAATAATAGGAGCGCTGTAGTATTGTATTGTTGCAGAGAGCCCGGGTGTGAGTCTCGCCCTCTCTCACACCCGGTGTGAGTCTCGCCCTCTCTCACACCCGGTGTGAGTCTCGCCCTCTCTCACACCCGGTGTGAGTCTCGTCCTCTCTCACACCCGGTGTGAGTCTCGCCCTCTCTCACACCCGGTGTGAGTCTCGCCCTCTCTCACACCCGGTGTGAGTCTCGCCCTCTCTCACACACGGTGTGAGTCTCGCCCTCTCTCACACCCGGTGTGAGTCTCGCCCTCTCTCACACCCGGTGTGAGTCTCGCCCTCTCTCACACCCGGTGTGAGTCTCGCCCTCTCTCACACCCGGTGTGAGTCTCGCCCTCTCTCACACCCGGTGTGAGTCTCGTCCTCTCTCACACCCGGTGTGAGTCTCGCCCTCTCTCACACCCGGTGTGAGTCTCGCCCTCTCTCACACCCGGTGTGAGTCTCGCCCTCTCTCACACCCGGTGTGAGTCTCGCCCTCTCTCACACCCGGTGTGAGTCTCGCCCTCTCTCACACCCGGTGTGAGTCTCGCCCTCTCTCACACCCGGTGTGAGTCTCGCCCTCTCTCACACCCGGTGTGAGTCGCACCCTCTCTGTTGATAGATTAGGAGAAGCTTTGGACACTTCTCTCTCTTCCTCAGGTCGGCGATAATATCTCCTGGGGTCCCTTTAAATCAGTATGGAGAGCGAGGTCTCCCCGAAGCTTGTCCCAAAATATCTGTTGTTAGTCCAAATAAAGAAGACACCGCCTGATCCTGAAGCATTCATCCCGTGTGTGTGAATATGTATATATGGGCAGTGCTGTATTATACAGGTGTGCACAATGCCTTTCATTGTGAGGACAAAGTTATTTAAAGACACTTTTTGCATGTGTTTATGTGATATTTATGCTGTAAAATCAGAAAAGGATATGCCAGTTTTATAGAAATTATTGGATAATGAAGCTGACTTCAAGATGTCTGAATCGTTTCTCTGACTTTGCATCTGATTCCCAGGCTGTGCTTTAAAGCTGTGTTAACAGCGAGCATTAGCTTATATGGGCTCCATGTAAGGCCGGGGACATAGTAAACACTTAGGTGCTGCTGCTCGCTCTACCAGGGGCTTTTTGCTGTCCTGGCAGAGGAGACAGCAAGCGCGCTTGGGAGGCGGGTATCACTGTGTGTGTGTGTGTCACTTGGTAGCTGTCTGTGTGTTTGTGTCACTTTGAAGTGGTCTGTGTGTGTGTGTCACTTTGAAGTGGTCTGTGTGTTTGTGTGTCACTGGGGAACCTGTGCGTGTGTGTGTGTGTGCGTGTGCGTGTGTGTGTGTGTGCGTGTGTGTGTGTGTGTGTATATTATATAATATTTTAAAAATTAAAAATAAAGACATGTGAGAATAAATTATTTATTAACATTGTGCAACTTTGATAAATATATTCACACACACACACACACACACACACACACACACACACACACACACACACACACACACACACACACACACACACACACACACACACACACACACACACACACACACACACACACCTCTGCTGGTCTGGTGGCTCTGTAGTTACAATGCCGGACCGGCTGCAGCCCCATTGGATGGGAGCGATCACGTGACCGCTCCTCTGCTTCCCAGAGCGGCAAATTTCAAACTTGCCTATCTCGGGGAAGTTTCTCAGCCTCCGCACGCATCAGCACGCATGCGGAGGGAGAAACTATAGCCGCGCTGATAACAGATGCAGGGGCTTTGTGCATCTGTTCAGCGCTGCTCAGCCCGGCTCAGCGACGCTGAGTTCACTATGTCCTGGGCCTAACAATGGCTTTTCAGGCAAAAGGTGACACGGTGTGCTCATTTGCATGTCATTTCCCAGAATCCCTTGCTGCAGTGGAAACACTGTATGCTGGGTGATAATGGTGAAAGGTGGGGTTGCAGACCCGCCTAAGACATGCAGATGAGCATACAGTTGTATTTACATTTGCATATTTGTTTTGCTGTGGAGGGTTTTTGACACTTTTTTTACTCACCATAACTTAACTCAGTATGGTAACCCCCATCCTTTAGCTTCTTTGCATAGCCAGTTAATCAACCCCACACTGATGAGACCCATTAAGGTCAAAACAGCTGTCTGCACTTGACATTGCACGGATAATTTGCACACCCCTACATTTTCTGCACTGGCACCCCTTATTGCCTTCCGCTGAGGGGTTCGCCACTATTTTTTTACCCGCCAGGCTTCCGGGTCTGGCGTGCACTTGTGCACACTTATTTTTGTTCTTTCGTTTGAGCACCTCCTGCACTGCATCACACAGCGCACTGGAGCACTCGCACCATCAATTTGTTTTCCTTTTTTTGGGGGTTATCAGTCACCTAATTTTCTTCGGAGAATGCAAGACTGTGTGCTGGTCGGTGGTCGCCATCCCTCGGGAGAAGATTGCGGTGGGCGAGTAGGCGTCAGCCGAAAGCCCTAAAGACTTGGACCCTCCTGCGGCGTCTGCTGCACTAGGAGGGAACAGGATGGACGTCGGACTCTTCGGATGACGACGTCGGTGTAACATCAGAACTTTTCCTGGCCCTCGTGGCTGAAGAGGACTGACTATGTCATGGACTTGCAGCTCTCCGGAGCCTATAGTCACAAGTGGAGCGCACCTGATCTCACAGCGTGGATCACGAGCACGGTTTTTGAGGTGGAATCACTTTTTCACCACCCGGGCTACAAAGAAAAAAAAAGCTGTCTGTGTCGCTTCTCGGCCTTTTCGCTAAGATCAGGTGTAGTGTCTGTCCTGTGAAGGACAGATTCTCCAGACTACACCTGGTCCTCTGGTCATGGCCTGAGAATGCGGATGCAAAGTAGCCCGGGCTTATTTTCTCTGCACCCCAGGAGTGGTTAACCTGGGGCAGTACCACTTGCTGCACCTTCGGGTTGTGGAGGTTGAGGATTTGCAACCTCCACTTCAAGAGCACTTGGCACGAGCACTGATCATTTGCACCCCTATTTTTCCCGCACTTGGCCCCCCTTATTGCCTTCCGCTGAGGGGACAAGCCATTATTTTTGTCACCGCCTGGCCTTGCACGGGGCTGGGCGTGCACTTGTGCACACCTTTTTGTGTTTGTACGTCTGAGCACTTCCTGCACTGCATCACACAGAGCACTGGAGCACTCGCACCATGGATTTTGTTTCGGTTACGTGTTGGGTTATCGTCACCCCTCTCTCCGGAGAGCAAAGACTGAGTGCTGGCTAGTTGTCGCCATCCCTTCAGGGGAAGATTGCGGTGGGTTAGTAGGCGCCAGCCGAACACCCTAAAGTCTTGGACTCTCCTGCGGCGCCAGCTGCACTAGGAGGGAACGAGAAGGACGTCGGACTCTTCGGAGGAAGACGTCATGTAACAGCAGGACTCCCAGGCTTCGGCTGAAGAGGACTGTCTATGGCACGGACTGGCCTACTCTCCGGAGCAGACTTTGTCACAAGTTTGGAGCACCTGGTCTCACTTGTCCATGAGCACGGATTCAGAGGTGGAATCACTTTTTCACCACCCGGGCTACAAGAAAAAAAAAAAAAAAAGCTGTCTGTGTCGCTTCTCTGCCTTTTGGCTAAGATCAAGTGTAGTAGTCCACTTGGTCCTCTGGTCATGGCTGGGAAATGAGGATATGTAGCCCGGGCTATTTTATCACGGCACCCCAGGAGTGGTTAACCTGGTGGAGTCATTTGCTGCCACACTGCACAGCACTTGACACTTGCACGGATAATTTGCACACCCCTAAATTTTTCTGCACTGGCACCCCTTATTGCCTTCCGCTGAGGTGTCACCATTATTTTTTTACCCGCCAGGCTTCCAGGTCTGGCGTGCACTTGTGCACACCTATTTTTGTCGTTTTGTCTGAGCACCTTCTGCACGCCATCACACAGCGCACTGGAGCACTCGCACCATGGATTTGTTTTTTATTTTGTTTTTGGGTTATCAGTCACCTAATTTTCTTCGGAGAATGCAAGACTGTGTGCTGGTCGGTGGTCGCCATCCCTCGGGAGAAGACTGCGGTGGGCGAGTAGGTGTGAGCTGAAAGCCCTAAAGACTTGGACCCTCCTGCTGCGCCTACTGCACGGGGAGGGGATAGGATGGACGTCGGATTCTTCGGATGATGACGTCGGTGTAACATCGGGACTTTTCCTGGCCCTTGTGGCTGAACAGGACCGACTATGTCATGGACTTGCAGCTCTCCGGAGCCTATAGTCACAAGTGGAGCACACCTGGTCTCACTTGACCACGAGCACGGGTTTTAGAGGTAAAATCACTTTTTCACCACCCGGGCTACAAAAAAAAAAAAAAGCTGTCTGTGGGTGGGTTTTCTGGCTATGCACCTTAATCCTGGCTGTGCTCAAAGCTGTGACTGTGTGCTCATTTGCATGTCATTTCCCAGAACCCCTTGATGCAGTGGAAGGGCCGTGTGCTGGGTGATAATGGTGAAAGGTGGGGTTGCAGACCTGCCTAAGACATGCAGATGAGCATACAGTTGTATTTACATTTGTATATATATATATCTATATATATAGTGGTCGACAAATCCCCAAAAAATCTACTCGCCACCTAGTACCACACGTGTGCTGCTTGGGCCAATAGAAGCTCGCCACGATGTTAAATCCACTCGCCCGGGGCGTGCAAATGTATAGGTTTGTCGAACACTGTATATATATATATATATATATATATATATATATATATATATATATATATATATATATATATACCATGCTCATGCTTCCACGGTTTGTAAGAATTAAAATATTAGTAATAAATAAAGCCCTTCCCCAGCATTACTTTCTCCTCATGTACCAACTGACTTTCTCTTTCTTTCTCCATCTGCTTTTTGTGTAAACTTTATAGCTATCTGACTCTCTTCATCTGCCACCAGGCTATGTGCATTATGATATCACCAGTACGATGTACGATGTCACATGCCAGATACATAGCCTTCCAGGTTACAACACCCAGTGGCTAACTTGCCTCGTCAGAGAAATTGTAATAACTCACAGAATGAAAAATAAATTGTATCCAATTTCCAAACAGACAAAAAAACAGCTTCTTGATCTCAGGAACTGTCATGCAAAATGTGGTTATGATATCTTAAGGGGTGTCCAAATGCATAGCGAACAGACAGTCAGCTTTCTAAAATATATAGAAGATATACAGTACATATATAATTTGCCCCTAACACTGATTTGATTTCACTGCACGGGTTCCTGGCCCCTCCAGCACACAGGGTTAGAAATTCTGGGCTTATGTGGATATGACATAAAAGCTCAAAAGTGAGCTCAGAGCATTGTGTAAATGTTGGAACCCTGCCACCTGCTTCTAATTTTAGAACAGACTCAGCAGATCACTTCCTGCAGGCATCTGACTGTGTGTGTTCTGCCTTATAATTCTAAAGTGACAGTAGGGTCACATAGAAACTGGTGAGATTAAGTGTTTCACATAGAGGAATACAATCTAAAGAAAGCTTTACTGTGTGTGAAAAGGTGCAAAAGGTACATGAACTGGACATCAAAGTGTCTAGTTAAAAAAGTTACAGTGAAAGTCCCATATAACAGGCAAAAAACACTAATTTATCAATCCACTTGACACACTTTGAGTACACACACACACACACACACGCACACACACACACACGGTTCAGTAATCATGAAAATCTGTATTGCGCATCTGAATAGAAAAGATAAGTCACCCAATCCGACGTTTCGGTCCTGGAATAGAACCTATCTCAAGGGGGTGCCAGTCTTTCTTTACCGGACGAGAGAATGGTAATGTTGTATTTCTATTATTTGAGACTAGCAC